>NC_138550.1:118206313-118241313 GCF_964273705.1 Natrix helvetica
GGGGTAATTCTTTAAAGACTCTGATCGTTTTTCCATCTATTTGAATAGATGAATAAAAAGAATTTTGCAGAATATCATTTCTAAAATTTCTCTCAGTAAAGTATATCACAACATCCCTTGGTAGTTGCCTTTGTGATGCAATACGTGAATTAACTCTGTAAATTTTATCAATCCTTGCAGAAATCTCAGAAGAGTCCTCGATCTTCAATAACGTGGCCAAAGCATCAGCACAAACTTTTCTTAAGTCCTCTCTAGGGTTTTCTCTGATACCCCTCAGTCTAACAGCGTACTCCATAGATCTGAATTGCATCATGATAATCTCCTTATCCATCCTCTGCATATTCCCCTCCATTTCAACAAATTTCAAATCTGTTTCCTTCGTTTTAGTTTCCAAATCCAAAGCCAGATGATCAACTTTCCTGTCCACCTTAAGAACAACTTCTGACAGACCTGTGGCTAAAGTGTGTAATTTTTTGTCAAGCTGATCATGTTTTTTAATGGTATCCTGAACCATTTCTTTAACCTCCTTAATTTCTTTGCGTAAAAAAGCATTTTCTTCCCTTATAAAGTCCTTGAAATCCTGATAATTTATTGTGGCACCTGGTGAAGCTTTTTGTTCCGTTGCCATAATTAATAATTCTTACAGCCGCCTCTAGCTGTCACCATTCAATTAACTTTCGTTTTCCTTAGGTATTCAGCTGTAAATTAATATTTGCAAATGTTTCTTTCTAAGTTGCTCGAAATTAAAACTTTGACATTTAAGTAGTTCAGGTTATGTAAACTGGCTTAAAGATTGTTAATAGTTAGGGTTGTTTCAGCCGTTCCGCCTTTACTGCCCCGGCTATCAGCAAGTAATTAGCTTTCGTTTTCTGTAGGTTTTCAGCTATAAATCAACGCCATTTTGAATCCTTTGTTCTAATCCCACGCCTCTCGAACTCAGCAGTAGCGTTCTTTTTAAAGAGATTTTTTTTCCCCCCAATTAAGACTTAAAATACTTGCAAAAGTCTTGCTTCCTTCTTGGGATGTTGAGATGTTAAGGCTGTTCCCGGCGACTGGCTCTGCTAATTAGCAGAGGTTATCAAAAAGGCAGGAGAAAACAACAACTGCGAAGGGGGGCAAACCTCGTCGGACTCCAGAGGCTATAAATCCTCCTGGAGGGTACACGAGGGCTCAACCCAGCAGCTGAATCTCTCCCTCATAAATTCCAAGAATTTAAGAGTGTCCGAGGTGTTAAAGATCGTAAAAAAACACCTCTAACTGTCTCTTGATCTGACAGGCTCAAAAAAAGCCTGCCATCGGCACCAGGAACAACCCGGAAGTCCTTTTTTTTTTTTTTTTACTTCTTTACTACCCAAAAATATGGGGGACAACGGTACTTGTCACATAAACATGTGGATATGAGAGTGAGGAAGGCACTTCTGAGTTATTCCTGTCTCTTTGATACTTGCCAATGCAGTAGGATTTCTATTCATAGATGACTCTGTGTTTATTTATTTGTTTGGTCAACCGTATATGCATTTGTGTCTCAGATGAATGGATGCCACTAGGAGAGTTTTGGAAATAGGGCCAATCTCATTCTCCCCATTTCCACAGACTTACTTCATGTTGAAATTTTTTTTAATATGATTGATTAAACATTAAATTGAGAGAATAAGGACATAATCAGAGGTGGTATTCAACAAGTTCTGACCAGTTCTGGAGAACCAGTAGCGGAAACTTTAACTAATTTGGAGAACTGGTAAATACCACTTCTAACTGGCCCCACACCCATTTATTATCTGCCTCCAGCTGATTGGGAGGAAATGGGGATTTTGCAGTAACCTTCCCCTGGAGTGGGATGGGAATGGAGATTTTACCATGCCCACCAAGCCATGCCCACCAAGCCATGCTCACCAAGCCACACTCACAGAACTGGTAGTAAAAAAAAAATCCTACCACTGGACATTATCTAGGTGTACACAAAACAGTGACGAAAGGCAAATGGCAAACATGCATGGTAAGGGAAATTCTGCTCCTAATGTATTTGTGGCCAACATTTCAATATCTCCACATCTCTTTACATTTACATCTATTTGTATAAGGAAGCATGACAAATGAAACAGTTCTGCCTAAGTTACACTGTCAAGTCTTTACCTAAATTGCTAATTTTATAGTAAAAGTCCTTAGGCTAACCAAGGTACAATTTATAATCAAGAACGCCTGCTTCAAATGGATGTAAGGCACATGATGGAAGTTTGACTGGAACAGACTAGTCTAAAACTATGCCTGGAGTTACTGTGTCTATAGTTACTGTAATTGCTATGTTTACATGTCTTAGCTGAGTTGGACTGAACTAAATCTCATATGGTTAGGCTTTATTAGAATTTTCATTGTGAACTTTGAGAAGTATGAAAAAATAATGTCAATTATAGAAATGCTCAGAGCAGGATTAGATAACTTGGTGGTTAGATAACCACTGACTTTCTCTCCTTTCGACGAAAACTGAAGACTCACCTGTTCCGTTTAGCCGGCCTGGACCATTCATAACCTCATTATACCTCTTGGCAGATATATTTTTAACTGGGTAATTTTAATTGGGTATTTTTTAGGATTGTTTATATACTGTTTTTTATCTGCTTTACCTGTACAGTGTTGTATTGCCTCCTCTTCTATGTTTTTATGTTTCCATGTTTGTAGTCTATTTTATCTATTTCACTTGACTGTACACCGCCCCGAGTCCCTTTGGGGAGAGGGGGCGGTATAAAAATCGAAATAAAAGGTAAAGGTAAAAGGTGCCATTCAAAGTGCTTGTTAACTGCATACATATATACACTTATCATGTTTAAAGGAGAAATATTATAGAAAATGTAAAGCAAACAAACTAAAAGAGTGAGCTAAGAAAAATGATTGATCAGTAGATAATACTGAGATGGTTTGGATGGAAAGGGAAGAAATGTTGGGCAAGAGAAAGAAAGAAAATGTACTCAAATGTACTTTATGTCAGCATGGTTCACTATAAGATTTTGTACTTTCCCATTTTTACTTCACCATATTTATTCACTGTCTTTTGTTAATGTTTCAGCTTGAGAATTTAAACTATCCACAACATTCTCAATCCTTTACAAATAGTCCTCAACTTACAACCATTCATTTAGTGACTGTTTGAAGTTAAAAGCAACTTATGGCTGTTTTTCACACTTATGACCGTTGTAGCGTCTGCAAGGTCATGGGATCAAATTTTGGATGCTTGGCAACTGGCATGGATTTATGATGCTTGCAGTACCCAGGGTTATGTGGTTACTTTTTGCAAAGATCTGACAAGCAAAGTCAGTAGGGAAGCTAGATTGACTTAACAACCATGTTACTAACTTAACAACTGCAGTGAATCCCTAACAACTCTGGCAAGAAAGATTGTAAAATGGGGCAAAACTAACTTAACAGCTGTCTTGTTTAGCAATGTAATTTTCGGACTCAATTCTGGTCATAAGTTGAAGACTACCTATATCTCAAACTATTTATCTTAGTTCATATGCAGTTTCGAGATTGAATCTTTGTTTATTCTAAACAACTTATAAGACCAAGGTGCCTTAAATATTCTAATCTTTTGATTCAATCCATATACATTAATTTCATATTCATTTTTTATTCATTTTCCTTGTTTTACCAAACACGCTTCATAAGCAATTCTTTCCTATAATATTCAGCTTATTTTATTTTTCTCCTGACTTACGTAACTTTTAGGTAAGATAAAGCAGTTAGAAGCATAGTTTTATATGCCAGCCATTTTCACTGTTTTCAGCAAATATTGATTTCTCACAAAGGGAACTAAACTGTTTAATTCACACTTATGATCAATAGGCCAGCATGTGATATAGCTAAGAATCAGATAAATGAAAAAGTAAAATTTAACACAGATTCTAAATGGACATTTGAAAGGGGACACAAACTTTTACAAATGATAACACAGAATTTTACTGAAGTTACTCAACTTTCGTTAATGCAAAGATTTTATTTTATTTTTGTACATTGAGGCCTATTTCTCATTTTGAGTCCATATTAGTATTTATTTATTGCTAGATCTGTTAACAGAGCTGCAGAGAGCTAAATCAAAATTATATAATTAATAGGGAGCCAACTATAAGAAATACATTAAAAAAAGACATGTACAATTAGTACAATTTTTCTTTCACTAACCATTTGGTATTGTAGTGAAATATGAAAGAATTAAAAATTAGAATTAATTATAAGTTTATATACTCTAGACATTCTAGACATTTGTCCCTAAACATTTGAAGGACAACCAATGATGCATCATTTAATAAAAATTCTCTTTAAGACTAGAACTTAATATAAATGTCAGTCCTTTCAATTACATATTTTCCATTGATCTATTTCTATATTGTAACCAAAATTATAGCCCATTTAATCATAAATTATTTAATTTACTGACTTACCTTATTTCTGCCAAAATTATTAATTTTAGCAACAACATGGTCATTTGTACATAATTCTGGTTCAAACTCAGTTTTGCATTGTTCAAATCCATAAAATCATTTATTTACTTTAAACCTTTTTGATATTTGTAAAGAGAAAATTCATTGACAAGTATAGCCTGTTGTCAAATCTTCTTTTGATATTATTTTACAACTCCTTTTTAGAAAATTCTACTCTATCATAATAAGTTAACCATTTATGTTTACATATCGTTTCTTGTGTATAAATGCTTCTTGCTGAGAGGCACAAAGACTGTTTTTGTAACAAATGTGCCATGTTCATCATACAAGTTCTGGATTTAGTTGTGTGTTAATAAATAAAGCAACTGAACTTTTTTTCTAATATCTGCTGAAATAAATTCTTCACCCAATAATATATATGTCAACTATTTTGATCTTTTTTCTGATATGAGTTTTTTGTAGGAAAATAATGTATTATTTTTTCCAAATAACAGGTTTTTTTCCTTTTGAAGACCATTTATATTCCACATTAAACTTTTACAATCCATGCAGAGGCCAAATATTTAGAAAACTCCATAGTTGTAATACCATATTCAATATAATCTTTTTCCAATTTTTGTTGTATCTGTTTTGATTTTTATATAGTTTCCTCTGAAACCTCTATTTTGATCTCCAATTCTCCTTTAGTTCTTTTTTTTAAGATTTTATTGGTTTTTTAAAACATTTATGGGGAAAGGGTACAAAGGTACATAGAAAATTTTGGCAGCTCCCGTGCTAGTGGTGAAATCCCTCCAAATCTCACATTTTTTTCAATTTGAAAACAACATGTAAAAGATAAGCATAAACAGAATTCTTACATTATATCAATCATGTGTTCAATCATCTCGTTTTTTGTCACTTTCTAGTATATCAACAATTACAATAATGTTTCAAATACATTTATTTTTGTGCCCCCCTCCCCCATATCCTGTACATTGCTGCATTTTTCACCACCTCCCTTATTTTCATCCTCTAGGAGAGAAAATGTTTTTTAGTGAAGGCTTCATCCTCTTCCACTGTGTTAATTCTAATTCTGTTTCCCTCCCAGAAAATCAGCATTCCCTCTGGCAATAACCATCTGAACCAAACTCCTTTATTGTATAATTTCTTTGATAAGGAGGAATACTTCCTCCTTCTTTCTCTAATTATTTTTGGAATTTGCTTAAGAATGGTAATTTCTTTATCTTGGTATTTTAAGCACCTAGCACCTCATCCTTCGTGGTCCTCCTAAGAAATTTAACATGTACCTCCCTTGGAACGTTATGGGTTCTAGCATATGCTGAATTGATCCTATAGACCAGATCCATATCCCACCACAACTGTTCTTTATTTGTCTTGATATATTCTGCTAAGATTGTACTCATGATATCTTTAAGATTTTCATTCTCTGTTTCCGGTAGGTTCTGGAATCTGAGAAAAAAGGACATTCTTTCAAGTTCTATTTTTGCCATAAAGTTATCCAGTTCTAAATTTCCCTTCCAGACTGCCTTAACCTCCCTATCCAGCCCAGCCGCCCCCTCCTCCAACACCACAATTCTCTGTTTATTTTCTGTAATATGCTGTTGTACCCCTCTGAGTTCGTCTTTGAGATCTGCCACCTCCTTCTTCAGCTCATTTTGATCCCTCGTAATTTCCTGAAACATTTGGTTGACAGATAATTCTTTTGAGCTCTCTCCAGCCCCTTCTTTTTGTAACAATGAAGTAATTTTAGTCTGCTGCATGCTTGGACTGGAGGTTGCTGAGGCAGGAGCCAAGAATGACTTGCCCGTTGGTGGCTTTTTAGGTCCCCTTTGTCTGAATTCAGAGATGATAAGTCTTTTACAAAGAAAATGGCTTCAGCGGAGCATGCAACCTGGCTGATCCAAGGTGGCAGGCAAATCCGAAAGTGAGAAGTTAGTTCTCCTTCACTGTTCCAAGGCACGGAGATACACCAAAAAGGGGAAAGTCAAATAATCAAAATCCAGAAAGACCACGCAATAGGAGAGGTCCAGAGCACCTTCAGGGGAGGTTTTAAGACAATACCAGAGATTTCCCCCCCCCAAAGGTAGTTTCAAAAGGCAGAGTTCATTTATAAATACAAAAACGAAGAAGGGGGGGAATTCTCCTTTATTTCTAAAACTTCTCTCACCTTCTGAGCAGAATTCATCTCAGTAATCTCAGCTGTTTAAAAGTAGAAATCTCATATTCCAATTTATTCCATTAAAATGGGATCTTTTTCTGTTTTAAATCTTGAGTCAATAAGACATATTTTTTTCTTTTAATAAAATTCCAATTGGAATCTCTTTTTAAAAGTTACATTTGTATTATTCATTTTCAATCTTGTATTTAATTGTTGCTGGAGGACTTGATCTTCTTCTAATAAATTGCACCAAAATGGCCCTAGGGATATCTCTCTGCCAGATTCTGGCAAATCTGGAATTTATTCTCTAGATCTTATAAATTTCTGTGTTCATATCTTCCTTTACCAAGTCCAAAATAAATTGCTAAACCTTTAATAATCCATTCTCTAATATTTTTATCTGAAACCACTGGAACAGCTCTAAACAGATTTTTTTCTCTATTTCAATAAAGCTAAATTATTCCGTTCAATTCTACACTGAAGGTCTTACTCTCTAAAATTTCCACTTCATCTATTTGTTTGCTTTATTAAACTTTCTATCTTTTAAAAAAAATCTTCATTCATCTCCTCCCTCAACTTTACAAATCTTTTCTCAAAAACATCCCATTTTTTCTATCTATTGAAATAATTTCTGAAGTATATCTTTTGTAAACATTTTTATTGCAGGTTGCTCTAGTGAGCCCTTCCCTGCCCTGTCTTGCCATTTTTCCAGTAGCTATGGTAATCCAAAAGTGAAAGTGTCTCAAAAAACAAAAGGAAAAGACAAGCCTCTCCTTCCCTTATATTATTTTTTTCATAGTTTTGACAGTTTCATTTTAGTAGCTCTCTGAAGCTTCAGCCACAACACACACCATGTCTCCATGGCAACTAAATGTCTCAGTCTGATTCATTACCTTATCTTTTATTATGTAGAGCCCACCAATTAAGTGCATTCTTTAAAAATAAATGACAAGCTTTCCCATGCAGGTCTGGTCTCTTTAACTGGCTTAGTGCAAATTTATGTCAGTGTCATAAATTTAAGTCATGGGCTTAGAGTTGGAGTCAGAGAAGAAGACCTATTGCTAGTAGCTAGCTTCAGAGCAAAGTTCAGAAGTGCTGACAGATGGTGAGCAGTCAGCTCCAACACAAACACCATGTGAGCAAGAGGTGGGGCAAAACCAACAGGCATATCGCTCTCAGAAGATGAGGGTGAAGAATTTCCATCCCACCCCAATCCAAAAATTTGGCAGGTTGGAAAAAGAATAGAACAAAGATGATCTGCAAGACTGCTCATGTGGAAGAAGTCTCACTCCATTAAATAAGCTACACCAGAGCTTAAGTTGAATCAAAAGAACTTTTACTCAGAGAAAATGGTTGCAGTACAGTCAGGTAGAAATTGAAGGTCGCATGCAAGGCACACAGCAATTCTTCCGTTTCCCCAAACTCAACCCCACAACAAAGTCCACTGGCAGTCAATGTGATGCTGCAAGGTTGTTTTGAGAATGCTGAGGTGCTAGGCAGATAACAGTTCAATCTCAGGGCCTTGGAACCAGGCTGGAACTGGCTGGGAATTGCTCCATCTCTGAAGACAGTCCTACTCCCTAATTCACAAGCAGTTATAGCAGAGCCAAAAGCATGTGAAAAATGCCAGCAAAAATAGAAAAATAGATTGTCCCTTTATCCATTACAAAACATTTAAAAATCTTTGTTGAGCTTTTTGCAAAGGATTCTTGAATCTTTCAATGTCGTTCTCTTTCATCTTTTCTTTTTTTCTAATCTTGAAAGAAGTTTAACTTGTTGAAACTAATTTTATCTTTGCCACAAAGGATAACTCTCTGTATCTGTAGATTAATTACTTTATAAAATGATTAAGAAACGAGGAAGGAAGGCTTAATATCTGTATTGGCTCCACCACAGTTAGGACATTGACTCCTCCACAGTTATATAGAATCCCATGATTCCTGGCAGCTCAACTTTCAAACCAAGTGAAAAAACATTTCTGTTTCTACAGTTTACTCACAAGGAACGGCTGGTCAGCATGCAAATGGTTTATTTCACCTTTGAGGTTGTGCTGGCCAGAATCTGCCTTCCAGCTGGTGTTCTTAGTTGTGATATCTCTGCTCCTTCAGAGAGTGTCACCTTGCCATAATTCCCACCATAAGCTTCACTGCTAATACATATTTTGGAGATTGTATTTAACATTGGACAAGAACAACATAGTTTGAAGATTTGGCTTTCCACTCAAGAATCTCCCATGGATATATTATTATTATTATTGTATCACAGCGGCCAGTTGTTTTGCCGGATTTGGCATTGATTACTAGTCGGGCCCCACCCAGGGGCCTAGGACGCCGTAACGTATTTTCGTAATATACGTGCGGATCCAAGCAGTGCAGCTTTTTGCATTTGACTGATGGTGATTTTGTCAAGTTTTAACTGTTTTAAATGTAATTCCAGTGCTTTTGGAATAGCACCCAGTGTGCCGATTACCACTGGAATTACTACTGCTGGTTTGTGCCATAATCGTTGAATTTCAATTTTTAAGTCCTGGTATTTTGCGACTTTTTCATGTTCCTTCTCCTCGACCCTGCTATCACCTGGTATTGCGATGTCTATGATTGTAACCTTGTTTTTCTCAACCAGTGTGATGTCTGGTGTGTTATGTGCTAGTATTTTGTCTGTTTGTGTACAAAAATCCCACAGAATCTTGACCATCTGATTTTCGGTGACTTTTTCAGGCTTATGTTCCCACCAGTTTGTTGTTGTTTTAATATTATAATTTTTGCACAAATTCCAGTGGATCATTTGTGCTACTGAATTGTGCCGCAATTTATAATCAGTCTGCGTGATTTTTTTACAGCAGCTGAGTATGTGGTCAACAGTTTCATCAACTTCTTTGCAGAGTCTGCATTTGGCATCATCAGAGGATTTTTCGATTTTGGCCTTAATGGCATTTGTTCGGATAGCTTGTTCTTGCGCAGCCAGGATTAGTGACTCTGTTTCTTTCTTTAATGTACCTGTTGTTAACCATAACCAAGTTTTTTCACTGTCCACTTTATCTTTTATTTTTTTCAGAAATTGACCATGTAATGCTTTGTTCTGCCAACTCTCCATTCTTGATTTTATCACATCTTTTCTGTATTCTTGTTTCGTCTGTTGGGCCTTCAGTAGATTTTTGTTCTTTACTTCGATTAATAGATGTTCTTGACTTTCTTTTAAAATTATTATTATTATTATTATTATTATTATTATTATTATTATTATTATTATTATTATTATTATTATTATTATTATTATTATTATTATTATTATTATTATTATACTATGATTGTATCACAGTGGCCAGTTGTTTCGCTGGATTTGGCATTGATTACTAGTTGGGCCCCACCCGGGGGCCTAGGACGTCGTAATGTATTTTCGTAATATACTAAGCCCCTGGGTGGGGCCCGACTAGTAATCAATGCCAAATCCAGCGAAACAACTGGCCGCTGTGATACTACTACTACTACTACTACTACTACTACTACTACTACTATTATTATTATTATTATTATTATTATTATTATTATTATTATTATTATTATTATTCATATATTCTGAAAAGGGATTATGGAGACTTTGGTGCTCTTTGAGCTTGGTCGTTTGCTTGCAGACATTACCTGATAAAATGGAATGCACATCTGGAGAGATGAGAACCTTGGCAACACAGACCTTTCCCAGGGAGGAGAATGTACATTCCATCAGAGAAAAGTCCAAATTAAGGGATTGCAGTCCTGATCTGGAAAAAGGGCGGGGGGAGAGGGAAGCTTCACGGTAGCTACACCTTAGAAACTCTGAGGATATATCTGGTAAGTTAGAAAGATATAGCTTTAATTTGGCAAGATTCTGTTCATTAGGTATAAGCAAATAAGGATGGACTCAATAGGATTTTGCTCTGCTACCTTTGGATTTGGGCGTAATACTTGATTAGGTAATATCATCAATGCTAGGGGTTTGCTAGCTCCTTTTTTATATACCGTAGTAACTTGCCCTGCCAATATTGGATGTAGTCTTCTTGTGGCAATTCCTTGATTAAGATATTGTTTTCTGTATGTCTGGTATAAATCCTTGCTTATCTGGGTGCTGACTGATGGAGAGGATGTAATGTAGTCTTTTTGTTTCCTTCTTAGCTTTTTTATGTCTCTTTTGAATGGTGCATAAATGTGGTTTATCTCTGTGTTAACTGATGACTGATTTGTCTGAATGTTGAGTTCCAGAAATGTTCTGGTGGTTTTGTATTTAACTTGGTTTAGGATGCTCCGTTTCCCAATTGAAACTATGGTTGAGTCCATCATGACAGTTATAATGCAACTTCCCACTACATGCTCTTTTGTAAATGCTTTTTAGAAATAAGTTTATAAAAACAAAAATAAAATTATGCCCTTGAAATAAATATATCTATTAATATCACTGATTTCTGTTTATGCATTATTTAATTTAACTATCTCTGAACTTGGTTGGACTAATTGCTCCAGGTGAGTTCAATGTTGGTTGCTTCAGCTCCTTGGGAGAAAATGTCCATACTAGCTATCACTAATCATAGCATTATAACATCTGATTCACCATGGCAACAAAAGGCTATTGAACTAATCCATTGACCTACAAAATACAAAAGCTAAATCAAAAGCACTAGTACAGCTGTTGATGCTACCTCCCCACAAAAAACAAAAACCCACAATCAAACGAGATTTCAGATATCGCATCACACAACTAAACATTGATGATGAAGGAAGGAATCTGACTGAGCCAAAGAACAAATGCGATATAGTGGTTCAGCTGTTGAACTAAGATGACTGGGGAACGCCTGGTTCAAGAAATGTTCTTAGATGTAGAAACTCACTTTCTAAAAAACCAATAAGTATGGAAGCATTTCAAAATTAAATGCAACAAGTGTTCTCATGCTTGCATTTTGGTGGGAGTGCACAGACAAAAAACCCTACAGGCAACCAATTAAATAAACATGATTGAAAACTCCAATGAGATTTAACAGAAACGTAAATTAATTTCTCTATTCATCAGTTCGCTACTCATGTTACTTTTTCTCTGCCTCTACAAGATATAGCTTTCTGTCTGCTTTTCTATCTGTACATTTTTTTTTTTGCTAAGTGCCTGTTATTTATGGTAAATTGATATCATTACGTTTGTGTACCAACCATGGAAATAACTGAAAACTAATTAAAATCAATTAAAGAGTTGTGGAAAAAATAAACTGTTTTCATCTTTACATCCCTTGACTTTGATACTCTGCTGGGAAAAAACACCATATTGCTTCCCATGGAATTGTGTAGCAGTAATTTTTATGCTTATGAATCCAAATACACTGTCACAAACCTGCTTTCTTTAACAACTTTCTGGTAATAATGAACAGAGTCTTTAAAAACATGGGGTTTACAAACTTGCGACTTTTAATATACGTTCCAGTTTCCATGAATAATTTTTCATTTCCATCTTAAGGACAAAGAGCAGAGTAGATGAATTATAAATTTTCTTGAATGTGCATGGCAAAAATCAAATGGAACTATTCCAACTGTGAGGAAAATAAGTAGCTGAGAGAACAAACATATTGAAATAGTACAATGAGTCATCTAGCAAGAATATCTGTCTTCAGAAATACTTACTGTTATAGGCAATGAAATCTCAATAAGTAAAAAAAGAAAAGAAAAGAAAGAAATGATATTTCTGGTCATGCCACAATCCCATTCACACTTATGCATTTTGAACAAGCACCAGTCCATAAAACATGGATAAGATAAATATTCTATTTATTCTATTTATATTACTATTGTAATGCCTGAAAAATAATACATATTGGCTTGCTTTGTTTAGCAAGAGAATATGACACACTATTCTTCTGCAGATTATAGGACTGTAAGCAGGCATGGTATTCACTTACTTTCCCTACCAGTTCACGAATGTGAGTGCAAGCATGGCGCTGCATGCACACAGCTGTCTGTTCATGCATTTTGCTTGCGCTTGCGGCTTGCACGCATACACACAGCTTGAAAACGTCCTAAATAGGACAGCAAGATCCAGGGCAGGTGGGTGGACCCACGATTTCCACTACCAGTTTGTGTGAACCGGTCCGAACTGGCTGAGTACAACCTCTGTAATTTTTTAAAAATGCAGATTGGATCATAACTACAGTACTTTTACCCCCTCCCCCTTTCCATTTATTAGCTCTTCAGAACTGAAACTGCAGTACATATATCTGTTCTCTAAGTACGATCAACATCCCGACAATAGCAATATCACATTGTGTTCTTTTACTAGTCACAAAGAAGACAGAAAAATGGTGTCTGTGCATATGTAAAAGAAACGGAAGTTGTAAAGAACCATAGAAACTAAAAGTAGGACTTAAACGGCATTCATCATTCATATATGTTCATTATAATCACCATATTATGGCTGCAGTTGTAAGTTTAAAATACTTGTTATAAGAATTCCCATATAGTTGATCAATAAGCTAAATGACCATCAGTTCAGTACTGGCAACTTTAAAGCTATTGGAAAACCTACTACAAAGGATAAATTAAATTATGAATACATCTTAAGAACAATTGATGGAGAACAACTGATATATGTTGGTTTCCAGTGATACATGGCCAATATGAAAACAGGATGTCACTTTTCATAGGGTGTTTATCAAAATAATTGGGTTTATGAAGAGTTGAACAATAAAGTATTAGTATTAATTAAATCATGGGTTTTTTTTCCTTGTCTGGAAAAAAAGATAATTGCTAGATTTTTTAAAAAAAATTACCAACATTTTATTTATCATCTTTTCACATATTTGATTTCACCTTATGCTGTGTTGTATCACCAATATACTATCTGGAATCTGTCCAGTATTGCAGTAGCTTGCATTTGCTGTTTTGTATGCTAGAAGTATTATAATTTTGATCACAATAGAAAATTAACTCATATATGTAGCATAGATTGATATTAATTAATATCAATTATAAATGTGAGTGCGTGCTCACATTTGCGAACCGGTAGGGGAGGTAAGAGAATCAAAGCTCTCTTCTCAACCTCTTCTATTCAGTTCAAACCCTCAACTGGGTTTTTTGCTTTTCTGTGCTCCTCATAATTTTTCTATTCTTTGGTTTACTTGTTTGAGCATTTTAATTCTTTGTTGTATTTTCAGAACCCTAATCACACATTTAAATGTTATCGTGGCATTAAGAGTGGCCAAACGTAGACATTGTGCCACTCTTATTGCGTCCGCCGATAACCGCCCTGCCGCCGTTTCGGGTGACCCGCTCTCTCTTATCACAGAGGACGCGGGAAGCCCCTTTACAGGGCAGAGCAGAGGAGTTTGGGGAATATCTGCAGGACAAAATCGCTCAGATCCGGAGCGGATGGGCCCCCTTCAGTGGACCAGAGGAGCCGCCATCAGTGAGTCTTGTGAGACCATTCTGGGAGGAGTTTGATTCTGTTGCCCCCGAGGATTTGGATAGGTTGCGTGGACGGCTGCGACCGACCACATGTTTAATGGACCCGTGTCCCTCCTGGTTGGTACTGGCATCCTGGGAAGTGGCACGAGGCTGGCTACTGGGCTTGGTGAACGCCTCTTTGGGCAAGGGGTCCTTACCTGCCGCCTTGAAAGAGGCGGTGGTGAGGCCCTTACTCAAGAGGCCTTCCCTTGACCCGATGGAGCTAGCTAATTATCGTCCAGTCTCCAACCTTCCCTTTTTAGCGAAGGTTGTAGAGTATGTAATTATGTTTGTACTTTCTATTTACTTATGTGTTTTATCTGACTGTACACCGCCCCGAGTCCCTTTGGGGAGAGGGGGCGGTATAAAAGTCCAAATAAAGTAAAGCTAAGCATCACACAAGCAGGCAATATATTTATTCTAAGGATACCTCTAATACAATTCACCACTAATATTTATTATTTCTATCAAAATGTCCCTTACTAGTCATCACTGGACTAGGGTTCCATTTAGCTGCGTCCAGCTTTCTGAACAACTCTGATGGAGCTGGTTTCTAAATGCCACTCTAATGCTAAAGGAGATGAGATCTCACCAACCAGAGAGACAAAGCATATATTTTGAGGGAAATGTTTCCATTCAGCTGAGTAATTGAGGTCTAGGATCATGTGACACATACATGAATGCGTCACATGAGGATCAGTTGGAAACCCTGAAGAGACACCTCACGTCCCAAAATACTTCAAACTTGTTATAGCACATTTGCAACTATTGAAAGAGCTCTAATCGTAATGTCAAATATGTTCTTTTGAAATTGTGTCCTATCAAAGCATTACAAAACAAATGCACTCTTGCTCTGAAATGAATATATGTTGTCCTAAATGCCTTAACACTTTTCCTCAAATGTACAGTCCAGTCTATGTTCTGGTATCAAATTCAGAAAAAAAATAATTTCTTATGAATTATGGTTTTAATAAAATATCCTCTTTAATTTCAAGAACATACTAAAATACATTCAAAAAGGTAACACTTGAATTGATATCCCCTCAAGAGTTATTTTTAAATATTAAATATTATTTTAAAATTTAAATATTTAAATATTACATGTGTTATACTGTAATCCTTCCTTATTGCACTGGGCACAAATTGACAGAGACTGTTTTACAGACAAACAAGGCTTCAACAAAGAAAGAAATGTTTGCTAATTCTGCCTTCTTTCCCTATTTTACGGTATGGCATTTTATGTTGTCACCAAAATCGTTCAGCTAATAATAATAATAATAATAATAATAATAATAATAATAATATATTTATTTCTTAGCCGCACCCTCTCCCGAAGGACTCGGGGCGGCGTACAACGAAACATTCGAAATAAATATGTAAACAAAACAAACATATAACAAAGGTACACTAAAACATACATACATACATAAGGAGGAGATCGATTGATAAAAACAATTAAAATACTGTATTTAAAACCCCTAGAAATTAAATGTAATTAAAATACCCAGTTAAAAACCCGTCAGGAGCGATATGGTTAAATCAAAGTTGAGCCAGGCCAGCTGCTTGGAATAGGTGGGTCTTAAGCTTAATACGGAAGGAGCGGAGGTCAGAGGTATTCCTAATATCCGGGGGGAGCTAAGAATGTTATATAAAAGTATTACAGATTCTATTTGAACAGATCTAAATATTTTGTTTCTTCTGCATTCTTAGCCCAACAAACCTAGCATTAAAATGTTGACTTTCTGCAATCAAACTTACTTATAAAGAGTGGTTATTATTTTTAATAATATTTACATTAAGAAAGACAGTAATATGCAAATCTTCCCGTAGAGTAATAAAAGGTCATCTGCGTTTTAGAAGTGATTTTCTAGCAACACAGTATCATGTTTCCCTGAAAATAAGACAGGTCTTATTTTCTTTTGACCCCTAAAATAAGCACTTGGCCTTATTTTCAGGGAGGTCTTATTATTTTTGAGGTGCAGGAGGAGGCGACCGTGGTTACCTCATGGCTGCTCCACTGCTGCAATATTTTCAGGCAGGACTTATTTTCAGGGGAGGGCTTATTTTAGTGCATGCACTCAAAAGCTCGATTGGGCTTATTATCCAGGGAGATCTTATTTTCAGGGAAACAGGGTAGTATGTACAGGAGAAGATGTTTTTAAAAATGCTGATAGGTTTTCTCCAGGATGAGAAGATGTGAGCCCAACATGATCCCTCTGGACTTCCAACACTGCATTCATTGTAATTGCAACCATCTTGTAGCTGGTATCCCCATTTTCTCCATCCCCCCCGCCCCCTCAGTATTATAGACTTTTCAAAAGAGCCAGGACTTCAATTTGGTTAAAATGTGATAACTTGAGGCTGATATTTGTTCTATGACCTACTTATTTTCTTGGCTATCCATGGCATTTTCAGAAGTCTTCTCGAATACCAACGTTCAAAAGGATCAATACTTTTTCTACTCTGCTTCTTCTAATCCATATTGACATACAGGTAAATATTTATATGCCTTCCTTTACATGCTCCTTTTCTTTTCCCCTCTGTTTGGACTCTGTAATTGATCAATATAGTTTATTTATCAAGTTAAACTTCTTATTGTATTGTTCTTTCTTTGTGAAATTCAATGAAAAATTGCAATGGGCTGGAATGGATTAAGAAGGAAAAATTGGGAGGATATGAATTTGAAAACTTGCAACAATTGTCTTAAATGAATTACACTAATGAAACCAAATTTGAAAATAAGTTTTCTGCTTATAATTTGAGAAATGTACTGTTCATTTCTACAGGTGTTTAGTTCCCCCTTAAAGTCCTTAAAAGAAGAAAGGAAAATTTCCCAATGCATTTGTGTAGCAAGATAAATTATCACTGAAACTAGTTGTTGCCTAATTTATAATCATTTTCTGCTGGAACTGCAACTTAAAATCTTAATCACATGAGTGGTTTGTTCCAAATTAGCTCCAAAAGCATTTTTAATCATCTTGTTAATTATGTCCCCAATATTTGGAGTCTATTAGGACATCAAGGAACTGCACCTGATTTTCAGCAACACATTGCTGTCTGTTGTATTTTAACATTTTAATTAATGATGTTCTGATGAAGACTTTCGAGGAATGTGGTTACATTTTTGGAACTTGTTTGTTTATTACAGATTTCCAAGTTCTCTCCCTTTTCCAGGTCATGGTGATTATTAATTTTGAAGTTATTTGATATTGTTAATATCATTGTATGTACCTATACTTTTCTTCTGTTAATTAGTTAAGATTAATTTGAAATCGGGAAGATTTTGGGATAGTTTTTCTTTAATCTATTTTAAAACAAAATGGACCAGAATATGGTCCCTCTATTGCAGACAATGAAAAAAAAAAGATGTATTGGTTCTCTCAAGTCCTACGTGTTACCTCTGAGAACAGCTTGTCATGAGATGCAGTAAGGCAGAATTTTAAAGATTGTCTCCTTGCCTTGTTTCTTCCAGCAAGAGCAGATCTCCACTCTGCTAATTCTGGATCTAACCCAACTGCTCCAGTCCCTAGCATTTGTCCCAATAAGAAAGGATACCTGGTTATATTTATTTTCTGGTGTACAATACATATTGTAAAGTACTTTGCAAATTACAAGAGCTATGTAAGTGATCAATAGCTATAGTACAGCAGGAGCAGAAAATGTTCTCTGTCACATTTTCATTTAAGGTAGCACTGAATGCCAAGAACTGCAATTGGAGATGTCTGCCAAAATGAGCTACCCAGGCCAGCAACAGCAGTTGGTTGCTGGCCTGGGTACCAGAGCCAGAAAGTTAACCCCTTACCACCATGGCTGGGTCTTTCTTTGTGAATTTTTCAGGGCAAAAATGGCATTTAATTTCGCTTCTTTGACTTAATTCAGAGCCAAAGGCTGTGAAACAGACTTTTAGTCAATCAGGCAGCACTATGAACTGCATGCTGCAATGGCAGGTGAGCTCAATTTTGTATTTTAAATCAGCTGCTGGAAAAAGAGGATACAGAACATGTTTCTAAACTGCAGGGAGCCAGCAGTATTCTGGTCTCTCTTGTCTCAGCAGTGTATAAAGACTGATACCCAGGCCGTGTTTGAAATCTTTCCCACTACACTGGGCATATATTACAATCTGTGCCATATAAAAGTTGCATAATTTAAGATGAGAATGTGAAATGTAATAATAATTCATATGTCATAGTGACCCAATATACAGAACAGTTCATCCCTTGCCCTAAATAAAGACCTGGATGATGAGGTTGTCATGTTACACTCTTCAATAAATAGACGAAACTGTTAAAAATGAAGAAATCAGCATGAGATGCAAGCGGCTCCAGACTGCTTTTTGTAAACATTTGGTAGCTACGAAGGTAGCTCCTTAGTCTGAAGGCTAGATACTATTTGTCTGGTTAATCTAATCGTTTTTTGTTGTACCTAAACAAGGCATTCTCACTTTTCTTTTTTCCTTGACCAGATATTTTCTTACCTCACCTCCAGTCAGTTTTACCCTACTTGTGTTTCCCTTCCCTTCTTCCCTAGTGCTGCTATCCTTTCCTCTTACCCCTCTCCTTCCTGCTATTTCTTCTTCCTATAAATTATTTCTGCTGAGAGAAAGTAAGCGGTTATATCTGTGATGGGATTCAAATAATTTAACAACCAGTTCACCCAGGTCGGCTTGGCTGTTCGTGGGAGGCATTGCCCATCAACCAGCTCCTCTGCACATGTGGAACAAGCCTCCCGCAATGGCCAACTTGACTCTGGATAAACCGGTTGTTAAATTATACACACACACAAACACTATCAAAGTGGATCCTGGACACTGTGCTGCAATGGAGAAATGGGAAATGGAGCAGCTAGTACAAGGGAAGGAGGAGGCGTAGGGAGAAGAAAGAGGGAAAGCAATCTTCACACTGTCCTATGCTATTTATTTCTTGAAGTCTAATTCAGAAATGTTGCTTTTATTTATTAAAAGTAGTGATTTATGTGTCCAGTCATCTTTCTAAGTACCAAGGACATGCGGTCAGGGGAGGCAGGGAAGGCAGAGCCTCACCTCTCATCATGAAATAATATATAATATATAATAATAAATTATAATATATATTTCCTCCCATCCCTTTTACACGGTTCCCGCTAAGCTCCGGTAAGGAGAAGAGCTTTTGGGGAGTAAAGAGGAAGAGGAGGGAGGAGGAGGAGGAGTGCGCACGTGGGGCAGTGCCAGCTGGGCAACTGGCGGAGGCAGGAGGGTTCTCGGAAGCCCAATAACCTTCCTGCCTCCGCTGTACTTTGCGCACTCCTCGCGATTGCAATAGACGTCCAGGAGTCGCAGGGGCTGTTGGGCTGGAAGCCCAAACCCCATTAGCCACAAAAGCCGCTTCTGGATGTATATTGCAGTCGCGAGGAGCGCGCGAAGTCCAGCAGAGGCAGGAAGGTTCTCGTCGTTCCCCAGTCGCTTTCGTGGCTTCGTCATCAAGACGAAGTCCGGGAGCGCCGACAACATTTCTGCCTCCGCTGGACTTTGTCTTGATGATGTCGCCGCAGCTCCCGGGATGGACGGACGTAGCCAGAGTGGCGCCAAGGCAGTCCGGCGGGCGAGCGAACGAGGATCAGGCTGCCTGATCCTCCATCGCTCGCTCGCTCGCTCTTTCGTCCACCCGGACCGCCTCGGCACCGTTCTGGAAGGCCGGCTGCGCCCAGCCGCTGTGGCAACATCATCAAGACGAAGTGGCTTGGAGGCAAAGTGCTTTTTAATGCGTCTGGCATTTAGGTAGATAGCTGGATGTCCTAAACACCAGACGCTCAGAAAAACACTGAAAAGCAGCTGCTGTTGGGGACTGCAGAGCGCGAGCCAGCGGAGTGCGCTCAGGAAGGTGGGGAATGGGATCACGTGTGCTGGAGGCTGAGGCAGCCTTAGCCTCCAGCACATGTGGTCCCATTCCCCGCCTTCCTGATGACGTCACCAGCCTCACCAGCCATAAACCTCACCGCACGTCACTGCTAAGTACTGATCATAAAACTAAAGATGTGACCAATTCATAAAATGTAATTTCTGATTTATTGCTGCTTCTCATAACTATAAAAAGACATTACATAAAAATGTTTTTGAAAGCATTTTATTCAGAATTGTAGAAGACTCTAGTTTCAGATGGGATTACTCTGCTGTACTTCAATAAATATACAGAATGGAAATACCTAGTCACAGGGAAGAATTTTTTAAGCAAATAAATGATGGTGCACTAGACATTATAAAAATGGTACACATATTAAGTAGAACTTAGACTTTGTCCTTCATTAATCTTGAGAAAACAGAATCACCCAAACTGACAAGTTCCAAGGCTTGGCAGCTCCATTCCAAAAACATAAGTTTATGAGATTCATTTGTTATCCAGGTAGCTGTCAGATATTCACCATTCTGTTCAGCAGGTTGGGCCATCAATGCCAGCATCCCTCAGGACAGTATATTATCTTGACAAATTTATTGTGCCAGCTTCCTTTTAAAAAAAAAAATCTCACCTGCCTCCTTTCTTTACAAACCAATATCTTCTTTTGTGCCACTGGCATTTATATGTCAGTGTTTGTTTTTATCCTTTGCATCTTGCCATTGGATCTCCTCTATTAAAAAAAATGGAACACTCCAATCTAGAGACAGAAATGTACAACATCAATTGCCAACACTTGTCAGCTTGAAGAGGGCTGGCAATGTTTTTGAACAGGAAAAGTGTACCTTCTCAGGCAAGGTGATCACTGCTGTCAAAACCAATACCAACTATCTGTTTTAAACTGCATCTGGGCTTTAATTCAATTTGGGAACTATGCCTGGATAACTCCAAACAAGTCTTTTGAGTTGAACTTTGATTCAGAAGAAGACACCAACTTCTGCATTTGCTTTACGAAGCAAGTCAAGAAATCTGCCTTTATCTTCATCTTTTCCCCTAGTAAGACTAACCCAACTACAGTCTGCATTTTGGTTGATACTATTGATGAGCTTATGCTGACTTTAAATTCATGGCTGGAAGACACAAAGAGATATAAATTGTGCTATTGCTAAAAATAAAGCCAAAGAGGCTCAGAGGTAAGTACCAGTCAGTCTACCAGTGTTACAAAACTTTTAAATAATGCAATATTATTAACAAGTATAAACCACTACAATAAACCTCTATACCATAAGGGGAATGTTGGATCTTATAATAACCACACACAAACACAAATAAAAGTCAATTATGCAAGGGACTCCTCTTTTGCCTTTATCAAAAAATAGTCTTTTAAAACTAATATACATGAATATCAAAACTATGAACATCAGATCCATCCACCTTTCACAATCCTGGCCTTATAAAAAATATCCCTTAGTATCTGTAGCACATATGCTCATGAGGAATGGCTCTAGGTAGTCTTGAGCCACGTGCTACTTTGGTGATCTCTTGGATGACATCCAGCCAGCCAGCCATCCTAATGTATTTTGCCAGAGAATGCAAATCTTGTGGCTTCTTCTGTCTGACCAGGACTCAGGTGTAACTTCCCCATTGACCTGATTTTGTGCTTCTGTTTATTTTACCTATGATTGAGGAATAGCAATAACAATTAGACTTATATACCACTTTACAGTGCTTTCCAGCCTTCTCTAAGCAGTTTACAGAGTCAGCATGTTGCCCCCAACAATCTGGATCCTCATTTTACCCACCTCAGAAGGATGGAAGGCTGAGTCAACCTTGAGCCTGGTGAGATTTGAACTGCCAGAAGTAACCTGCAGTACTGCATTCTAACCACTGTGCCCACCACTATAATATTATTATGCTGTTTCAGTGTATTTTATGTTTACTTTTTATTTGTAGCAATAGAAATCTTAGATGTGTGTTTCTATATCAAGCAGACATACAGATGTAATATACACCATATTTTCTGAATGAAAGACTATAATGAAGGATAAAAGTATTCAGAACATGTGAATTCAAATAGAACAGAATGCTAAACCTGCTAAAGGAAAGCAAAACAGGTATTACTTTCCCAAATTACGCATGCAAGCCCTACAGTATAATTACGTGACATAGCTTAGTCTATAATTTCTCTGGGGATTGCCTGAAAAATTCCAATTATAAGGTTAAATGTTAACAAATAGCCAGGGTTAATACTTAAAGACATTAATGCAGATATATTCTAAACATGTTATATTTATGGAAGTAGTCTATCACTGGACAACATAGCATGAATATTGAGAAATACAAAAATAACTTTTAATGACTATAATGTATTTAATTACATGTGTCCTATGTGGTACATGAGTTTAACAGGGCTAAAAGTATTTTGCTGCTGATTTTCCTCATTTTGCCTTTACGCCATTTGTACTCCAATATCTAATGCATCTCGCTGCAGAGTCTAACAATAGTCAGCCAGCATTGATGGTTTCAAGTTGCCCTTGTACCAGTTTTCCATTTTGGCAATGTCCTGGTGAAGTCATTCACCATGTTTGCCACTGTCAAACATGATTTTCATGAAAGAAGTCCAAATGCGAATGCAGAAAATGAATCTTCAGTGACATATTGCGCTTCATGGTCTTAAGTGTTTTAAGAAATTTGTCAACTAGCTGAGTATAGTTTGATGCTCTGTACTTTCCAAGAAAATTCTCAACAGTAATGTTTTCCAGGTGATTTTCTCTGGCCCTATTAACAGATCTTTGAACCACTTGTCATTGATGACATACATGATCTGTGGACCAATAAAAATGCCTTCCTTAATCTTGGCATGAGTTATTTTTGGAAGCAACTGAAGTCTCAGATAACAAAACTTCACCTTTCTCGTTCATTGCGTTAACAAGTTTTTTTAAAAAATCAGTCTAGGTTTTAGGAAAAGCAAAGGCAAAACTATTTTTATTGGGTCAATGACTGATTCATGTGTCACTTTTTTTTTATTCTGGAATCAAATTATTTTAGAGTGGCTATTTCTTTTTAATGTAATGAGATTCTCTTGCACAGCTGTTCTATTTACATATGTAACAACAGTACTTGGTATATCAGATTGGCTTTCCAAGCAACAGAGCCACTAGTTTTAGATCTTCACAGACATTTCAGCTGAAGCTTACTTAGTGTACTACATATGCAGCAAAACATGGAACAACAGTTCCATGTTTTGTATGTTTCTTTCATGTTTGCAGCACAGCCAACATATACTGAGGAGTAAATACTGCCATTGTATAATAAGACAGACTTGAGATTTAACACTCATGTCATTTAGGGTTCATGCTCACAACCCAAAGCTGTGAACAAACTGTCAATGTCAGTACAGAAAAAGAAAATTAGTGAACTTAAAATAAATAAGAAGAAATAGCCAAAACAGAAGATTTCAATAAAATGATGTGTGGCACTTTAAATTACAGATTATTTTCATGATTAGCAACCAAAAATCTATACAATACACCCAAAAGTGTTCAGGAAGCAAAAAATTGATTATCCAGTGACTTTAGTTAAATTATATATATAATATATAAGCTACAGGACATGAAATTAATTTTGAAGGAACCAAATTAATCTCCAAAACTGAACACTTCAACAAGAAAATAATTATAGAAGCTATCGAAATAGGGAAACACCCCCACAACATGAATAAATGTGATGATACCTCCCTCCTACCAGACACCTGGAAACCAACCCTAGTCAACAAATGAGCCCCACCCACTACCCAGGCTGTTACAACACAAAACAACAACGGACACACAGCCAGCACCAATCAGCACCAATCTACCAATCATGATACAACAACACAGCCAATCAATCCACTTACTGAAACAAAGCCAGCACTCCACACACCCCTACCAAGATTTATAGAAAGACGGCAGCTCCGACCATGCTTTAAGCCGAAAACACCAGCCTGAAGATGACGAGTGAGACCTCGCCGAAACGTTGCCAAGACAATCTCAATCTTACATGGGAAAAGACCCGAATACAAGACCAGCATATATATAAATATATGCAAATAGAATTTCAAAGGTCAAATAGTAATAGCAATAGCATTTAAGACTTATAAACTGCTACAAAATGCTTTACAGCACCCTCTGAGCAGTTTGCAACATCAGCATATTGCCCTCAGCAATCTGGGTCCTCGTTTTATTGACCTCAGATGGCTGGAAGGCTGAGTCAACCTTAAGCCGGTCAGGATCCAACTCCTAACAGTGGGCAAAGTTAGCCTGTATAATATTGCATTCTAACTACTGCATCACCATGATAATTGCATCTAATTCTATATAAAACCACACAAATGTATCTATATTTATAAGAACAATCAAAGTTATCTGAGTTGGTTGTAGTTATTCCTTAAATTGTTACAATTGTTAAAAGACATGCAAAATGTATTTATAAATGTGTACTTTTCACATTGAAACATCACTTTTCTGAATTTCTGATCCTGCCACATTTTTTAATCCAGTTTAAGGGTAATGTATTTGCATATTTATTCAATTTTAATTATTTATTTATCGCTATTTTTATTATGTTATATTGTTATCCTACTGCTGAGTTAGAAAAGTAGCATAGGTAAAGGAAGAGGATAAAGAGAACGAAAAGGAAACTAAACATACATTTAATGACATTTAGCTGAGTCTAGGCACAGGGCCTAGTTACCTGCGGGATCGCGTCCTGCCCCATACATCCCTGCGACCCACTCGCTCACACAGGGAGGGGCTACTCCGGGTGCCGTCCTCTAGAGAGTGCCTGGGGACGGTGCCCAGGAGTAGGGCCTTCTCTGTGGTGGGCCCTACCCTTTGGAATGACCTCCCCCCAGACATCCGGACAACAACCGATCTTCGCTCCTTCCGTATGAAGCTGAAGACCTACCTGTTTTGTCAAGCCGGCCTGGCATAACGTTACTATCTTGCCACCCCAGGTCATTTTACAATGGGAAATTTTGTTTTTAATATTTTTGGGGTTTTAAACTTTGTAAGTATGCTTATTTATGGACTTATTTTTACCTCCTCTGCACGATTTTATGGTGCTATCTTGATTATTGCTCTGTACGTCGCCCCGAGTCCCTGTGGGGAGAGGGGGCGACTAATAAGTTCAATAAAATAATAATAAATAATAATAATAATAATTCAGAGCTTCTCTTACAAGGGCAGATTTAAAAGAACACTTATACCCAGTCCCAGACAATAACATGAAAAAATAGATTCAGAAGTGTTATGCTGTATTTAGACTTCAACAATTGAATTAAATGATCTGTAAATTACTGATCTATCTTGAGAATACAAATAGCTTTATTCCTAATGCTCTTTAAGAAGTACTCTTCTTTTAGATATACCTATACACAGACAGATTAACTGTTATCATTCACGTCCAGAATGTTTCACTTAAACACCAACAGTTCCTATTTGGACTTCTTCATTTATTCTCTGTAGGGCTGCATTTCAAAAGCATTTAGAAACTACTCCAGAAGCCTGCAGGCAGAAGATTTAGGTGTGTCAAGTATCGCACAATATTTTTTTTTTATAAAGGAAGATAAATTTATATTTGATTGGCATTGTTATGCAAAAATTTTAAAACATTCCTATTGCATACCTCCTGTCTCTTGTGGCCAGCTGCTAGATTTACCTAGTGAAAGGGAACAAAATGAATGTAACTGGAATATCCTGAGAATTTCATTTATTTTTCTTTTCAGTTAATAAGGAGAGAGAAAGGAATGGACAATGCTACTGCACATAAATAGATAATGTCTGAGGAAATAACAGAGTCTGCCTTTAGAACTACAGAATTAATAAGGGCATTGAGCTATTTTTTATGTTCCCCAATGATATCCTATGAATTTGTTATTGGTGTGTCAGCTTCTGAACTCCAAAAGTCAGTCTAGGCCAGTGATGGCAAACCTATGGCACGCGTGCCACAGGTGGCACACGGAGCCATTTGTCAGGGCACTCAGGGTGCTGTCCTGTCAGCTGGCCAGTGTGCATGCGCGCGCTTGCCAGCTCAGTTCACCTTTTTTTAAAGCCATTTTTCGCCCTCCCCAGGCTCCAGAGGCTTTATAGGAGCCTGGGGAGGGCAAAAAGAGCCTCCCTCGCCCCCCCCCTGGAGGCCCTCCGGAGGCTTCATGAGCTTCTGTGAAGCCTCCCGAGCGTAAAAAACCGGCCCTATGGGCAAACCGGAAGTTTGGGAACGGACTTCCTGTTTGCTCGGAGGGTCGTTTTGACTGCTCCGGAGGCTTCAGGGAAGCCTCCTGAAAGTCCCTGAAGACTTCGGAGCACTTAAAACGACCCTCCAAGCAAACCGAAAATAACTTCCGGGAAATAGCCTCCTGAAAGTTCCTGAAGCCTCCAGAGGGCTTCTGGGGGGGGGGGGGGGGAGGCTGTTTTCACCCTCCCCATGCTGCTATACAGCCTCTGGAGCCTGGGGAGGGCGAAAAAAGCATGCAAAAATGGGGGTTCGTGCCTGTAGTGCACGCATGCGCATTGGGGGGGGTCGCACATTGCATTATGGGTGTGGCACGCCTGCACACGACCCCCCTGCGCTTCCCCCACTTATGGCACGCGAGCCAAAAAAGGTTCGCCATCGCTGGTCTAGGCATTATTGCCATAATTGACAGCAATGATATGCCCTCTGTTTTAATAAAGAGACAGCCTTCTGAACTAGGCATTTGAACACATTCATGTCCTGATCTCATGTCATAAATAGTGCTTCACAGCTTCATGCTGGCCACATGACCACAGAAGCATCTTCGGGCAGTACTGGCTCATGACTTTGGAGTGCCACCCCTTATAACTAGTAGAGTAAAATCCACAGAGACTCTTTTCCTTTCCATCCACTGGCTGGCCCAGTTGAACTCCAAAACTGTCCATTCACATATGATTAGTGGAATTTAATTGTCCCTTCTATTCTATTCCAGGGGCCAACACCTGGCTAATAACACAGGAATCTTGCATCCGACAGCTGAACCAAAATATAAATGTACTTCTCTCATTCTCTCATTAGATTTAATAGAAAATGGTACCATAATAAATAATGTATTATATATCCATCTTATTAATGTGAATGGCTAACAACTACTGAAGGGTAAATATACATTTTTCCCCCTGGACTAATTTCGTAGTGATTTGACAGTGCTGGCCCTTTTAGTTCACTGTGGTCCTTTCTCTCCTGGTAGAAAAAGTAACAAGTAAAAATAGCAGGATTTTCAAACTTCCTGATGAAGGAGTAGAAGTAGATTTGCTGAAGTTTCTGTCATGTCAGCAACAAAATAAGCTGTTCAGATTTCTACATATTGACCTAATTGTCACATAAGATACTCTGGTTAAAATGACTTATCACAGCTTGGTTTCAGTGTTGAGAACATTTCATGAATGGCCTGACTTGTAAAAGAAAGGAATTTAACCTAATGAGTTGATGCACATAAACAGAGAAATGTATGCTGAAAAAGATTTGACTGTGATAACTACAGCTAGCATCGATCCATTCCAAATTAATTTTTACACTAAAGATTCCAAGGTATCAGTCCTTCAATTCATCTTCAACAGAACACATTATTTTTCAAGAACCAGATGAATTGATTCTAGACTTTTTGCTGGGAAGCAGAAATCTACTGAATGTTGTTAAATAAGGAAGTCATATGAAACAGGATATAAATGAAATTACTGTAAATAAGTAAACATATTTACAGTAGAATATGAAATGCAGGAGGTGAACTAAGCAGAACACTGTATGAAGGGATAATTTAATTCCTGTCTTTAATCCACTATTAAAAACTCAGCCTACAATTAATGTTTGTGTTGGGAAGCAAGCCTGCGTAGGTATCAATGCAAACTAATGTTAAGTTAAGGGAGTAATTTTTCTTTACAACTATGGCAGGATAATAGTTGCATTTCTCTTCCCCTCCAGCCCTGACTCCATGATCAAAAGATCATCCTGCATGTCTTATTTTATTTTTTAAAAACATACCTATTCATTTAATTTTCCCATTCACTACCTTACATTATGAAATAGATGCATGTTATTGCCTGCAGATGTAGCACAAACTTGCGCCCATACTACCCACAACACTATCAAAACAAAAAGTAATTGAACTTTCATCTCTGATTGGAAGAACCCTAGTTTATTGCAGCAAAATGTAAACCCAAGTTAAAAAACAAAAATTATTCTCATTAAAGAAGAATGCTGGGTAAAAGATGGTGGCTGTCTTTGACCCTCATGTGGGTCCTTCTGAATGTGCTAGCAGGAGTTAATAGGATCTGAAGTGTAAAAAAATCTGGGTCAGTTACAGAAAGCTGATATGCAGAATAACAAATGTCTTGTAGATAAAACATTCTCTGCTACAATTGACAGAACTGAATAATACACCAATATTTTTGAAACCAATTACAATCAAAAATCAGAGATTAGGCACACTTGCCATAATCCTGCTGCTTTGTCATCTAATCATTTCCTTTGTTCATATTATTTTCCCACCTCCTTCTTCAGGTCATCTTACTAATTTTGATGATGTGCCATCAACTTGTTTTTAAATCCTAGCAACCACATAGATAGATTTTTCTCCAAGATAATTTATCCTTAACCTGCTTTGTCATGTCTCCAATACTGCACTATCTCCTCTATAATAGAGTCCATCAACCTTGCTGCTGATTATTCGTCTCTTTCCTCCTATCTTTTTCAGCATGGCATCCTTTTCCAGGGAGCTCAATCACTCCATAATACTGGATGTCCAGAGGTAGATAATTTGAGCATGGTCATTTATGTCTCAAGCGTGAACTTGGGATTGATTTGATCAATGATAGATCAGTTTGTTTTTTTGGCTGTCCATAGTAGTATTTTCTTGACTGTCCATAGTATATCCTTTTCCAATACCAAAGTTCAAAAACATCAACACAGTTTCTAGCCTGCTTGTTTTAAAGTCTAACTTTCACTTCTCTAGAGGTCACAGGAAATAAAATTCCTCGTATAATTGCGATCTTTGTAGGCAAAGACGGATTATGGCATTTAATTATCTTTTCCAAGGCCTTCATAGCTGCTTTAATGAATGCTTGTCTGCAGGGCATTTCTTGACTGCTTTTTCATTTTCTTTTACTGTTGAAAGTTGATCCTAAAAGGCAGAAGCTATCCCCAACTTTGATATCGTCATTGTCAAGTCTAAGATTGGTTGTTTCTCCTGTTGCCATTAGTTTGTTCTTCTTTACATTTTATTTGTTAAATTTATTTTGACAAATTTGACAACTGGGTTCAAATCCCAGTAAGGGTATGGCTAGCTGACGACAGCTAAATAGCTTGAAATAGATCTATACTAGTCTCCCTTTATTTATTTATCAGCACAAATATATATGTGTATGTGTGTGTGTGTGTGTGTGTGTGTGTGTGTATACACATACATACATACATACATACATACATACATACATACATACATATACTTTAGCTTCAACCTCAATAATATGCGGGCAAACAATAGATACAAACTCAATGTAAACCACTACAATCTCGATTGCAGAAAATACAACTTCAGCAACAGAGTAGTCAATGCCTGGAATGCTCTACCTGACTCTATTGTTACATCCTCTAACCCTCACAGCTTCAACCATAAACTGTCTACTGTGGACCTAAGTGTTCTGTAAGAGGGCGTGCATAAGCGCACCAGCATGCCTACCGTCCCTGTCCTACTGACTCCATTTATTTGTACTCATTTCCTTTGTTCATGTTCATGTTCATAGTTATACCTGTTACCTTGTACATGTTTGACAAACCAAATAAATAAATAAAAGTTATCATCACTATAATGGCATAATTCAGGTTATTTATACTTCTTGTTCATATTTTAAAACCACACTTATCAATACAGCTTCCCTTGATATCGATTTTACATATATAAGTTGAATACATAAAGGGAGAGCAGGTAGCTTTGGTGGACTCCAACCTGGAGTGGTCGGTTTCACCATGTCCAGCCCTTACTGTGGCTTCCTGAACTGCATATACCGATAGTCTTCAACTTACAACAGTTCATTTAGTGACCGTTTGAAGTTACAATGGCATTGAAAAAAAGTGACATGACATTTTTCACAACTCTGGCCATTACAACATCCACATGGTCACACGGTCAAAATTTAGATGCTTGTCAACTGACTCATATTTAGGATGTACCAGATTCATGTATTTTTATGCCCTTCTGGCAAGCAAAATCAATGTGGAAGCCAGATTCACTTAATAACTACGTTGCTAACTTAACACTAGTGATTCACTTAACATCTGTGGCAAGGAAAGTTGTAAAATGGGGCAAAACTCGTTTAAATGTCTCACTTAGCAGCAGAAATTTTGGTCTCAATTGTGGTCACAAGTCAAGGACTACCTGTTTTGTCACCGAGGACAATGAAATGTTGTTTTCAGGACAAAAATTACCAAAAAGATTCTAGGATGTACTTCATTGGCTATAGAAAAGCCTTTGATTCTATTAATCCAGCGGTGTCCAAACTTGGGAACTTTAAGACTTGTGGACTTCAACTCCCAGAATTCCCCAGCCAACCCTGGCTGAGGAATTCTGGGAGTTGAAGTCCACAAGTCTTAAAGTTCCCAAGTTTGGACATCCCTGGATTAATCATTTCAAACAGTGGAAAGTGCTCAGAAAAAAATGGGAACCCCAGAACAAAATGGCTCTTGGTTCTGGGACAGTGTCGCACGACGTCCATGTAGGAAGGGCATGTGGCAAAGCAGTTGCTTCCCAAAAGATATCCGTGGAAAAGGTAAGTGGACTGAGCTGTGATAGGGGGTGGGGAAAAGGGTGTGGACACAGCAGAAGTGAAAGATAGGCAACGGGGCTGCTGCTACATCTGTGTGGTTGGTTATACGGTAGATTGCCAACTGTCCGAATTTTGTTTACATGATCAGCAGCAGCTGTAACTTGGGGCATGATCATAAGTCTCTTTGTTCATTGCTGTTTTAAATTTGAACAAACAGTCATATATCAAGGACTATCTGTATTCTACCCTGCTGTCAATGTAAATGAGGATTAATTATACTAGATGGGTAAATTCTTTCTGGCTCCTTAGGACAGTTAATGTAGGTCCACTTGGTCTTGAATGCCTTACTTGGACCATAATTTTCTTCTGGTTTTTGTTTTCTGCATCCTCACTTTTAAATTCTGTGCAGATGCTTAAGGCTAAAATTAGATCTGGGCGAGGGGACCCTTTTGAAATAACCTTTGACAGTTTCAGGTTTTAGTCATCACACTGTAATTTATCATCCAAAATCCACAGATAATTTCCCAAAGAGGCCCTCTTAATGCGCTCACCCATATTTCTTGAAAAACACCCAGAAGCGAGTGGTAAAAGACAGACAACACTGTCTAAGCCATGTTGCTCTGAGCAAGCCTAGAGATATGCCAGTATGTTGAGGTTATGCGCCAGTGTATTTTACTGTCTTGTTTTTACAGTTCTTTTGTTAAGCCTGTTAAGACATACAGTATGTAACTTTTCCGTTTTTGATTTGCAAATTAGCACCTAGGCTAGCAGGAGCAGCCATAGAACTAATTTATTTGTTCCCAAACAAATGAAATATGTCATACTGTCATATGTGGTGATATTTTGAGAACTGCTCCTCTTTAATGCATTCATGTTTGTGTATGCAAACTCATGCATGAATCTCAATATGTATATATTTGTAAATTCTAGACACATCACATGAGTTCTAATATCTTTATTCTAAGGGACTATCAAATATAAGTTCTTGTATTGTAGAGCTAAATAGCTAAATAGCTAAATATGGAGCCAAACCTGGTGCTCATATTGGATCAAATATAACAAATACTTACATGTTTCCACATTACAGACAAATATTGTCCATTTGTTTTTGTCCTTTCATATTATGACATCTACTCGGAGACGGCCTTGGTCGCGTTGGTAGATGATCTCTGGAGGGCCAGAGATAGGGGTTGTTCCTCTATCCTGGTCCTATTAGGCCTCTTGGCGGCTTTTGATACCATCGACCATGGTATCCTGTTGCGCCGACTGGAGGGGCTGGGGGTCCGGGGTACCGGGGCACCGTTTTGCGGTGGTTCGGCTCCTACCTTTCCGGTCGGACGCAACGTGTGTTGGCAGGGGAGCAGAGGTCGACCCTCCGTTCCTTCCGAGTTAATCTCAAGACCCACCTATTCCAAGTAGCTGGCCTGGCTCAACCATGATCTAACTATATCGCTCCTGACGGGTTTTTATTAGTGTAATTCAATTGAATTTATTTATTGGGGTTTTTAAATATTGTGACTTTTTAATTGTTTTTTAGCTATCAGCCTACCTCCTCCTTGTATACGTCTTATATACGTCCTTGTTATATGTATGTCCTGTCCAGATTTGTATTTGTATTTTGTATTTTATTTGTTTTATTGTACGCCGCCCCGAGTCCTTCGGGAGAGGGTGCGGCTTAGAAATAAATATTCTATTCTATTCTTTCAAAAATATGAATTGTTTGAAAAAAAATGTAGTCCCATGGAAATGATCAGATGTTTTTATGTGCTAGGATGTTATAATATCATGAATCTATTTTATTAAAATATAATATGTACCTTTAAAATAGTTTTGCCTTAGCAGACAAGTTTTTTCTTTGCATTTAGATTTTCTAAATCTGAGGTTCTGCAGGTGTGTTGAACTTCAGCTGTCGACATTGTTCAATCTGACCAATTGAAATATTTTTCAGAGTCAATCATAGAAAGGACAAGGTTGGGAAATTAATCCAGCCCTATACCTTTCAACAACTTATGTATTCATCTCATTAATAGCCTACTAAAGCATTACGTGTCTAGGAAGTTGTTTTTGAACCAAATATTGAATATTCTTGTTATATAATAATGTATAATTAAGTGCTCTTCAACTGAGCTTTTGGCAAGGAAAAGTGAGACTCCCTTGCTTTATCACACTTGCCATCTTTTATCTTTATGTTGTATTGACTTGCCTGTACTTTCTTTGTTGTGAACTATTCAAAGCCTTTCAAAATTGGGCAGCATTCAAGTTTAATAGGTTTATTATTATGATGGTTGGTTGCATAGTCAGCCAGATGTTTAGGTTTAGCATTTTTTTTCACCTATCAAATCCTTCCCAAGTCCTTCTATGATAGACAGATCCTTCTGTGATAAGCAGATATTCCTGTCTGATGGTGTTAAAGGTATTGTTGCAGGATATAAGCTGTTCCAAGTAAAGCTGGCTTTTGCATTGGACTGATAGTGTTTTTGTCAATGCTGATAGTTTTCAAGTGGTGCTCCAGTTGTTTTAGGATTGCACCAGTGGTGAGTTACCCATTTTTTTACTACTGATTCAAATGCTCTTGTGCATGTGATGCTTCTGCACATGCGCAGAAGAGTCTTGGTGGGTGGGCGGAGCCTCCCACCACTGCTACTACCGGTTCGTCCGATCCTGGCCGAACCGGGAGCAACCCACCTCTAGATTGCACTCAAGACACCTATTACTAGTAGGGTGGGTGTTCTGCCCCTCCCCCCCGCTCTCGTATACCAAGTCACTCCGACACAAAGTCTCTTCAAGATGTTTATTGACATACAGGTTCAACCTTGGCAGCAATCCAGCCTGCCAAGGTCAAGATAGCACTCTGGGCAGCAATCCAGCTACAGCGACACCCCTTGGCAGCAATCCAGCTACCAAGCTCCAGATAACCACCTTAGCAGCACACCTGCCTGCCAAGGTCCAGGGAACAGATTGGCAACAATCCAGGTAAACCCTTTGGCAGCAATCCAGCCTGCCAAGCTACGACACAGATCTGAGAGCTTCTCCAACTCCAATGATCAGTTGATTCCTGCAAAGGGTGTGTCCACAAGCAGTTCCTTTATAGTCTGGAGAGGAGTCTAATTATCAGCAGCTGAGAGCAATTACCTCCTGTAATTGCTCAATTGGTCCTTACGCCGGGTAGCACGCCGGTAACAAGCATCTAATAGCTCACTGCTGATGTCTGACTCACTGTCCCGTGACTCCTCACCACTGCTCCAAGGCATGACATCAGGAGCCCCCTTCCTTTGGCTTTCACCACTGCTCCATGCCTTAGGTGCCTCCTGGTGGCCAACCAGCCTCTCTGCGCCCTGCTCAGAGTCGGAACCCTGTCCAGGGTCCTCCACATCCTCCTGAGCCGACTCAGAGGGACCCTCGCTGTCGGAGTCTGGTGGCAACTCCAACAGCTCCCGCTGGGCCACAACAGGTGGGGGAGCCTGGGGAGGGCAAAAAATGGACCTACTGGATCCACTGGAAGTCAGAAAATGGACTCGAGAGGGCCTCTGGGGGGAGGCCGTTTTTGCCTTCCCCAGGCTCCAAGAAAGGTTCTGGAGCCTGGGGACGATGAAAAACGGGCCCAGCGGAAGTTGGGAAACATGCAGTTTCTGGCCTCTGGAGGGCCTGGGGGCAGGGGAAGCCGTTTTCGCCCTCCCCAGGCTTCAAGGAAGCCATGCGTGCAAGTGCAGGGGGCAGCAGGGTGTCACGCATGCACAGGTGGGCACAATGTGGGAGGGATTTAATTACGGGTGTGGGCACGTTTGCATGATAGTGCACGCACACACGCTTCTGGCACTTGAGGGAAAAAAGGTTCACCATCACTGGCCTATACCATTTCAGATAAATGGCTGTCCAACCTCTTCTTAAAAACCTCCAGTGTTGGATTGTGAATTCAAACAATTGGAATAAAAACAAAAACTCTTATAATGCTGACACTTCTACAATGCTAGAATACTTTACTATCTCACAATATCAAAATAGTGACTGATTATTCTACTTTGTCACTTCATGCAATGCTGGAGTGATATCAAAGGCAGATTTGTATTAATAGAATGACCTGATAAAGCTGCCCAGAGTCACCTTGCAGTGAGATGGGCTACGAACAAATGTAATAAATAAATAAATAAATAAATAAAATAAAATAAAATAAAATAAAATAAATAAATAAAATGAGAGGGACAGGGAGGGACAGTAAAAGTGTTTTCTAAAAGTGTCAGTGTTAAAGAGGTGAAGACAGGAAAGAATTTAAGGGAAATATTTAT